>NC_132821.1:15348415-15394609 GCF_048594095.1 Paramormyrops kingsleyae | reverse complement strand
GGACGTGGCCAGGTGACAATGGCTCATTCATACACATGAAAGTTGCTACATATTCAATGAAAGGAGCCAGAAATAGTTACATGAGTTAGGTTTTTCTTATTTATTTATCCAAATTAATGTTGCATCTACACCATTTAGTCATCTTCATGTAGCCAAGACTTTGGTGATCAGATATCTGGGATCAAAACAAACTGCCAGCATTGCTTACTATGTACTTTTATAATGTTTCTGCAAGTGTTCCAAACTGCATTTTGCAATGTCTATACTTTGATGTCAAATTTCAAACTTAACAAAAATCTGACATATTTACAATATATATTAAAATAAAGATGAGTGTAATGGCAAAACAAATATATAAGAAATAATTTATTTGCCATGAATTAAGTGTGATGAAATGTGTGATCATGCCCCAGTCAGTGAAAGTGTGTTTCCTACCCCTAGGCCCCAGAGGGTTAAATCAGCCTTTTCTCCCATTCCCAAGAGAGGTGCAGTGCAGGCTGCCTCCCTCCCTATTTTTTGGACAAGTGTGTCATAACAGCTATATATATATTTTTTTTTTTACAAAATTAGAGAAATTAAAGTCTGGAAGAAAAAATATGATTTTGTAGTTCAAACAGCAATGCTCATTTATATGTTCATTTATATTTGAGGACACTACCTCATGTTTTGTGAGTATTCATATCAATTTACTCAATAAAAATGGAAACATTGAAGTAACTGTCTTTCAGTTATGAAAGAAACAAGATCGGCAAAAAAAAATCGAGATCGGCAGGTAAGGTTGCCTAAGGATCGGTGATCGTTGATCGGCCAGAAAACTGCAATCGGTGCACCCCTAGTTTCAACATGTGACATCGAGCCCATTATATCCACAGTCGAATGTGAAAGCGGAGAAAGGAGTACACATTGTGCCGTTACTACTCAAGAAAGCAGGAGACAGTCGATCAGACCCTTATTTAGCTCTGCTGAATTACCGTGCTTCACCATTAGAACATGGTGTGTCTCCTGCGGAAATCCTGATGGGACGCAGATTACGAACCACACTTCCTTGCTTAGCAACACCAAAGAAGAACAAAAATCTAAAGAGGAAACAACAGCTCCTGAGACAGCGACAAAAGACAAATTATGACAAGACATCAAAAGGATTGGAACCACTCTCCAATAATGGCACAGTAAGACTTGGGGATTGCAGTATATGGTCTAGCAGAGCCACAGTCCTAGAGGAGGTGAACCCGAGATCTTACACTGTCAGGACAGAAGATGGTCAAATCCTGTGAAGAAATCGGAGGAGTCAGTTGAAAACGAAAGAGACAGTGCTAGCGGATTTGTCTGCAGAGGACACTGACTGTGTAGAATCATCAAAAACCCCTGAACCGCTTCCAGTACTGGCTGACAAGGAACCAGCTGAAGCTATGCATTCACCTGTACTGCGAAGATCTAAATGCACAGTAAAGCCCCCTGATAGACTTGACCTGTAAATAGTGCCTAATCATAAAAGAGTCATTTGAGTTTTAAAAAAAAATGCGTTTGTTGATTGTGACTGCTCAATAATTCTGGAGGCTGTCATTTTCTGTATTAAGTCTTACAATTTATACAGTGTTTGTTTAATGGTTATTCAATCGATACGTTTGCATAACTCCTTGGAATAACTTGTTCTTTACATCTAAAGGAAAGGGGATGTGGTGATAGAATGTATTTGAGTTGCCAGTATTAACCTGACCACTAGGTGTCAGTAGTCACACTCACGGGGATTGTTTTATCAAGAGGAAAAGACTGAAGTTGCGGCTGCTCGAGTTCGGGTCCTGAAAATATTATAAACTGTGTTGCTACAAAACGGTTTTCTTAAATTTACTGAGAAACATTACAGCCTACCATAACAGTAAGGTATATAAGCAAATAAACTTACTGCAATGAACTCCTCCGTGCACTGAGATTCTGACTTACTCATTAACGTTTAAACGTTTTTCCCCCAATTTGTATTGTATAATTGTCAGACAACAGTTTTACACGATGGTATTTCTACTCTTTCCAGATAGCTAGAATTACACAATAAGAATAAAAAAACAATACTTAAACTTGGATATGTGGCCGAACCTAAAATGGAGACAGTGTGCTATTGAATGTCAAATGTTTCTGCACATTTTAAATCTACTAAACTCACCTGAAGAATACAATTAATTGAAATAAAAACATATTTCACAGTATATTAACTCTCAGTTGTCTTTTATTAACCGACCCACGCTTATTTTAGTAAGATCGCTATAGCTAACAGTCTCAGATGTTAAGATTAACTTAACAATTAACGACCCACCATAATCAAAAAGGTACTAGTTGTCTTCTAGCATATTTTGACCGCACTATGTGACTCGTACGTACCTCAATGAAGCGGTTTCCTCGGTTTTCCTCGACCGTAAGCTGTGGTGATCCTGTCAGATTCCAGAAAATGAAGCTTCGCGCGCTCGTCCCGCGGATCCGTCCCGCAGCTGCTTTGATTCTGCTGACATTATTGTATGGAGTCAGAATAGTGCCATATGTACTTGTACTGTATGTGTACTTTCCAATTTGCAGCCGTAAAAAGAAATTTGCTCGCACTGAACACAATTTTCATTCGCAAAAAAAAATATTTTGCAAATACAAGTCAATATTTTTTGTAAATGCGAAACCAAACATCTTCATAAAAATATTTTTTACAAAGATAGAATGATTTTCAAGTACAAAACCTGTATTGCAAATCCAAGTCCTCTTGCAAATACCAACCTGCGAGTGCAAATTCACACTTGCGCATATAAATAATTTTGGCACTAACTTGCCTAGCGCTTTGCAGATAAATATTTGCTCGCATAGCCACCAATCAAATTAATTCATATTCTAGCCAATCATAAAGCTGCAGGTAAGGTAACAACTAATCCTGGCCTTCCAGTAAAAATACATGCTGAAGAAGATGAAGGTGTATTTACGGGAAGATAGTAGTCAGAAGTGTGAATTTGCACTCGCAGGTTTTTCACATCTTAAGATATTTCCCTAATATCATGGCATATTGATGCAACAAATCACTGATGAACATACAGCAGATTTCAGGATTTTTGGCCCGTGACGATCCTGTATGCTGCCGGTCCGGGTCAGTAAACTTTTTTTCTGATTCATAGAAAGCTATGAAACTGCAGGATTAGAAAGATGAAATGATAAACAATATGTCAATTTAGCTTTCAAAAGCGTCACTTAATCCTTTGAAGTGGTTTTTGTATGTTGAAATCGAGTGTATTTTTCAACGTTTCCGGAAAAGGAAAATTCAAAACGGAGGACGAAGAGGGGTTCCCCATCTATGTTATCAGTGGGAATACCGCGGAATTCCGCAATGCGATACAATAAGAATGCGTATTTTCCGGGGTATACCCAGCGCTCAGATGACCCGATGGTGGAACAGGAATCTGGAACAAAAAAGGCGGCCATGTTGGTCGCGCTCTTCACATACCTACTATATCCCCTTTGCATGTTCACAACTGTGTACAGCCAGAATAAACCAGTGAACTGAGAGGGTGGACCAAATGCAGACTCCTGTAGTGGTGGGCGGATCGATCCAAGTATCGATAATATGGATAATAATGTTGGTATTGATATTGATCGATACCAGTTCAATGAGATCGATACTTCAGTTTCAATCTCTCTCCCGAATGCACTGCGGCTGTCTGTGTTCGCGCTGCTGCTCTCAATTGCCGCTCCCGGCTGTCACGTGACTCAGCGGGCCAGGCTAGCAAACAGGCGCAGGCGGGCGGACACACACTATAATATTTATAATAAAGTATTATAATAGTGGGTGGCTGAGTCATGCTCGCTATAATTAAACAGCAGGGATAGTTCGGGGTTTAATCATCAGATGGCGTTTATTACACCCGCACTACTACAACGCACACACCGGCACTGCTCACCGTGCACGTCGCCCCGTTTACTACTCATACACATGGTTGGCGCACGCACACATACACACACACACACACACACACACTACATACAACAATAAACATTAACCGCTATACATGACATAACACACAGCACATTTATAATCACACAAGGGATTACTGAGATTACTGAGAACTATTTACAAGCTGGCATCAGTCCAACATGCCGCGCTACCGCCCGGTACCTCCGCGCTGCAGTATTTATTTACATATAAACTTTGCCCAAATTCTGTCCTGGGTTTTACCTAATTAATAAAAAAAAAAATCACAAAAACACCTAAAGGTAATGAAAATTAATTCAGTTTTAGCAATTTGATGATGCATCCACCTTAATTATTAAGAAGTATCGATATCGGTATCGTATCAGCGATACTTTCCCTGTATTTACTTGGTATCGCATCGATACCAAATCTTGTAGTATCGCACACCACTACCGCGAACGTAACATTTTCCTTGGGTTTCACGTGTTTGCTGTTTGTGGGCCTATACGCCTTCTTGGGCCACTTCTGATTGGTGCATGAGCATGACTGGCATGCGAGAAGCACGGCGCGTGATTGGTGAGAATGACTGTCAGGCAGGGAGCACAGCATGAATTTGTAAAACTATTCTCAGTTCTCACAGCAGTTTTAAAACCTGGGTCCGTATATCCTAATGTATATCCTAAATCGCAATTTTTGCGACTTGCTAATCGCGTTGTTTCAAATCGTGATTCCCAGGCCTGGCTCCAGGGGGGGGCCCAGTGGCCTGCGTCCAGGCAACGGAAGCCGTGGATCCAATATATTTCTCATCATTAGGGATCTCGTCTGGTTCCTCACCCAGGACCTGTTTGCCTTGGGTGACCCTACCAGGGGCATAAAACCCCAGGCAACTTAGCTCCTGGGATCACTGGAACACGCAAAGCCCTCCACCACGATAAGGTGTCGGCTCCAGGAGAGGCAAATGGGAGTTTGCCTGTCCAGTCTACATGTGTTTTGTGGATGTGGAAAAGGCTTACGACCGGTTTCCCCGAGGTGCCCTGTGGGAGGTGCTTTAGGAGTATGTGGTTCATGGTCCACTATGGTGGACGATTCGGTCCCTGTTTGAATGGAGCAGAAGCTTGGTCCGCATTGCTGGTAATAAGTCTGACGTGTTCCCAGTGAAGGTTGGGCTCTCGTAATGTGGAAGCAAAATTGGACATTAGTAGGCCCGGGAGGGGAGGCATATTGGGTCTGTTATGTCTTAGGCCTTAGGCCAGAAGAGATTATTTTGATACTGTGTGACCTCGCTTTGTGACAGCTGCCTGCAGTTGGCTCCGCAGAAGCTCGGAACTTGGAGAGGCAGACAGTGGAGCAAAAGGGGGGAGAAACCACTTGCAGGAAGAGACTCGAAGCCGCCCCAACTGGTGCACAAAGAGTTATAGCTTATTAAAGTAGTTGTAGTAGTCAATATAATATGTTACGCAATTGATTGCATCATGTTAATCATGCTTATGTTAATCATACTAATCATATGTTAACCATGTATTTTCAGCGATTCAGGGACAATACGTCAATGTGTTAATCATTAATCAAACATTAACACTGATTCAATGTCATATAATTAATATCTATATACATATCTCATGTAGAGTCTAGAAGCCGAGGCTGTCTCCAGTAAGTTGCGTACAATGGGTGGACTTTACCTTGCTACCAAGGTGAACCAATGGAGCAGGAGAATTGTGTTTGTTATACGTTTCAGCTTAGTTTGTTGATGTTTCATGACCAATCAGGCCTTAGAAGGCCTGGGAGTTATGGTTTATCTACTGGTTGCTCTGTGTGCCGGGGGTGACTTGGTACCAAGGGCCAGAGTGTGATGGGAGCGCTTTGCTGAACTTGCTGGAATAAAAGAGATTTTCTTTACTCACCAAACTAAGACGTCCAGACTTTTATTATAAGTGCTTGATTTATAATTTTTCTACCACAGTAAAGGGTAGAATGGTCTCTCCGGGTCGGAGACGGGGTCCTCCCCCAAGTGGAAGAGTTTAAGTATCTCAGGGTCTTGTTTATGGTTCAAATTACGGGAATTATACCCCCCGATCAAATCCCAGACCCCCCCCAAACAGACAAAAATAGCAGTTCGGGGGGGGGGGGGTCTTAACATTTTTCTTTTGTTGTAAAAAAAAAAAAAAAACGATAACCTCACCTTGTAGGAAAAGTTTATGTAAAACTATTTCAGACACGACACCCCTAATGTGGACCGTACCATTTTACCCACCTCGGTGCCAGAAGCAGCCAGTCGGTTGCGTCATTCATTCTCATTGAGTGACCTGTTCATTGTTTTTGTCTGTCATGGTACTGTTTGTCGTGTGTCGCACCCTCCACAACCTTCAGGATCTTATCACGGAAGATCTCCCACATAACGTGAGGTTCAGCAGCCACACCAAAGTCTGTAATTTCCTCAGACAAGCTGCATGCAAACTCATTAGAAGCAGCCTAATCTCAGAGTCTGGCCAGTTCCAGCCTCATTCTCCTAGTACGTGGTACTGTAGCCTACTGGACCTAAGCTGAACCCTCTCAGTAGCAACAAGTTTGTCCTCAGAATTCATCAACTGGCTACTTAAGTAGACCCTGCAGTTCTGTAGGAACCTCTAGTGTCTGCCCACAAGGATGTGATCAGTCTCCTTCACTGCACCACCAGTATAGGGGTACCCAGTCTGACGATGCAGCTGAGGGTGCTGGAACCAGGATCCAGAGACCGGCAAACCCTGACGTTTTGCAAAGTCAAACAACATCCTTTCTTGTTGTTCCACATATAAATAATGTGACATTTGGTGGCAAAGCATCATGCTACAGGGCCCCTATATTATGGAATGGTTTACCGGCCTATGTTTGGGATACTGAATCAGGCTCAGTCTTCACATCTGAACTGGATACCTATTACTTCAACTTAGCCTATCCACAACTTAACATATTACACACTGAAACTATGGCTGCTGGTACTGCCATACATGCCATTTTTATCCACTATGCTTGTCAACACCTCGGCACCACTCCAGTCCCAATCTGCATGACCCTGTTGGCTCTCCAGCAGTTTTGACTTTCAGTTTAGGCCTTGCTTGATTTTAAAATAGTATTTCATGTAGTTTCCATGTAACAGGACGATCATGGTACTGATTTAAACAGAAATTTTCATTACATTTATTCACAACACAGTGCAATTATTTCCATTCTGTAATTTCTATAATAGAAAAAAAACATAGATTCAGAAACAAATAATTCAAATTACTACTATGTGTAAATGCATATGCTTTTAGCTTTTTGCACACCATGGAATTTACTATTGACACTAAACATTTAGAAAAGTGGTAAAACACACTCTCATAAATATTTTTAAAGGTTTTTATTATGAAATAACTTCTTGGGTCTGTTTTTCTTTTTCTCCATTACCTACGTTCCTCCTTGGATTGCCACCTTATCATGCAGGAGGGGTTTGCGTGCCTCAGTGACCTTGGGGGCTATGTTGTCGGGGGCAATAGCCCCTGGTAGGGTCTCCCAAGGCAAAAAGGACCCAGGGGAGGGGCCAGACAAAGAGCAATCCAAAAAAATCCTTATGACAAAGAATTCTATCAAGGTCTCGTTTCCCTTGCCCAGACTAGGGTCACCGGGGCCCCACCCTGGAGCCCGGCATGGGGGAGGGGCCCGTTTGCCAGCGCCTGGTAGCCGGGCGTGGGAGGAGTTTGGTGAGGTCACACCGGCGGGGATGAGGATTAGCACCTCTAAGTCCGAGACCACGTCACGCCACGTCGAAAGGAGCCAGTTGAGGTGGTTTGGACATCTGGTGCGGATGCCTCCTGGGCGGCTACCCGGAGAGGTTTTCCGTGCATGTCCTACAGGCCCCGGGGCAGACCCAGGACATGCTGGAGGAATTATATCTCTCGGTTGGCCTGGGAACGCCTTAGCATCCCCCCCCGAAGAGCTGGTAGAGGTAGCTGGGGAGAGGGAGGTCTGGGTATCTCTCCTGAAGCTGCTACCCCCGTGACCCGAACTCCGGATAAGCGGAAGTTAATGGATGGATGGATGGACCTACGTTAGAAAGAAAAGCTTAGAAGACAAAAATAAAAACAGAATACACAGTAACTGAATTAGACACTAGAATACACTACCTGGCCACATGGCAAAGATGGAGTTGCAGAGGTACAGGAGGGCGGTAGAATATCACTCTGGTCATTTATACTTCTGGGCTTAGGAGGATTTTAACAGCTCCAGAAGTGACCCAACAGCTCCAAAGTAGCCCTGTAAAAAAATAAAAACCATTATACACATTATAAACAGTATACATTCATTATGTGGTGCTCCAAGCAAATGACTGCTTAATGAGGAAAAAAAACATGAACAACGAAATGAAAAACTGTGCATCAACAAAATGGCTGATTCTTTAGCAGCATATACAAAAAGTTCATAAGCTAGCGGCCATTAACATTAATTAGCTATTACCAATGGTGGAAATTTCAGATCCAGAAAGTATAAAACCAGACCATGATTTTGTTTCAACCAACCAGCTGAGTACTCTGTGACATTGACTCTTCATACACAATTGGTTGGTTGAAACAAAATCCAGGTCTGGATTTTTACTTTCTGGACCTGAAATTTCCACCTCTGGCTATTACAAAACATTAAGGGAGGCTTGAGGTTAAAATGACTCATACCTCATGCTGAAGAAACAGTGCTTTCAATCGTCCAGCAGACCAGTACTCCATAGAGTAGGCCAGCAGCTTCATGGACAGCATGTTACCCCTCAGGAAGTTGCCCACGAACACCACTCTCTCGATGTTCTTCAGAGAATAAAGAAAGCAGCTAGCAAGCAGTTTTAAACAAATTCCCCATTTTAAAACAAAAATATACTTCTTGCCCCAGTGGTCACTGAACAGCATGAAGGAAAGGCCTTTACTACTACTGGAATTTGGGTTTTGCATCATGGGAGACATTACAGAGAAACTGCCTTATGAGACTTGCTAGACACAAAAACACAGTAAGAAATTTTTAATATCTTAACAAAACAGAGAGCAGGGCTGTTTAGTAGGGATAAGCCAGAAGTCTTTGTTCTGGAGGTATGGTTTTGCTCTACATAGTGGGAAATTTCTTTAGTAATGCGGTTCATCCCACTCTGTATCACGTATGTGAATCATATGTGAACAGAGTACACAGGCACGGTGTGTGTAATAGGGTACGGTGAAAAAATCAAAATTTCCAATAGCAATTTCCAATAGTGCGGAAAAGTTGTCACTGGACCTCGTTATGAAACGTGCCAAATAACTTTGAAATAGGTTAATATTTTCAGGTTCCGCAATGCGATTGAAGTTTTCACCTGTCACCTCAATGGGCAGTATACATTATCCATTATCTATACTCATCGATGTTGTGCTTGTGCACCTTCACAACATGATAATCGCTACAAAATACCAGTTTGTGGGTATTAGGGTGGGGTGAAAAAAATCAAAATTTCCAATAGCAATTTCCAATAGTGCAGAAAAGTTGTCACTGGACCTCGTTATTAAACGTGCAAAAATTCTTTGAAATTTTGAAGGTTAATATTTTCAGGTGATAATCACTACAAAATACCAACGTTCAGGTAACGCAGATTTTTACTGGGTATCAGCCATACACATACATAACGTCGCTCTGCGGCTCTACGTGCATTACGATTAATCACCTGTCATGCACAGATCCATGCTACATATCATCCATATCATAACACAATGTAAAATTGTTCCTCAGTGCCACCAAAATGAAAAGTATTAAGCATGACAGTCAAAATGGTTAGATACACTATATTACCAAAAATATTGGGACACCCAAATTCAATGATTTGGAGTGGCGTCCCAATATTTTTGGTAAGACCCAGATGGATAAAGCGGTATAAATAATGGATGGATGGATGGATGGTATAGATAATGGATAGTGTATATTGCCAGTATGTCAGTGTAAGCATGCTCCACATTTCTGAATGAGTCGTTCGACCACTTATTCATTGTCACTGACTAATTGTTAGGTTCTTGTATTAAATTGTAACAATTTACATCGCGTTATGATATTGATGATACATAGCGTGGATCTGCGCATTGATGTGACAGGTGAAAACTTCGATCGCGTTGCAGAGCCTGAAAATATTAACCTATTTCAAAGATATTTTGCACGTTTAATAACAAGGTCCAGTGACAACTTTTCCGCACTATAGGAAATTGCTATTGGAAATTTAGATTTTTTCACCCCACCCTAGTGTGTAAGCTGTGACAAAGGCTTACCTCATTCAAGGCACACATCCTGCTGATGGAGCCGATGTTATTCGTGACGGTAACTAATGCTGCCCTGGCCAGGTCTTCTTTGGACACTGAATCGCGCTGCTCTTTATAAATCATGTTTCCAAAACTGAAACAAAGAGTACACAGCAATAAATAAACCCTATTTTTTTCTTCTCTGACATGTCTTGGTTAATCCTGCAGCATCAGGTATCATGCAGGTTATTGCTAATACCTCTAGGTTTAAATATGACTGAGGGTTACTGAACGACAGCTGCTTTTCAGATTACTCAGCACCCAAAACCTCCAGGCATCCTTCCTTGCTCTTGTGACTTCTTACAGTATTACATTGCTTGAGCACAATTTTAAGCCTTGTATCAGGGCCGGGGTTGCAGGTCATTCTAGGCTGACTTACACTATATTATATGCAACCCGATCTCACGAATTTTCGTGCAGCCATCACGACATAAAATCTATTTGCTGTTTTGCAAGGTCGCGTCACACGTTATGGAAAGCGTTATCAGATCACAAAAAACAAAATATGATTCTGGCCATGCATGACTTTCCCGTCCCTTAGTCACCAGTTAGCGCTCATAGTGGCGGTGTTAGGCACTGCCCATTAAAACACATAGGGAGGGGAAACGTTACCCCAGCACGTAAAAAAAGCCGAAAACGTGATCACAGCACGTTTAAATAGATTTTATGTCGTGATGGCTGCACGAAAATTCGTGAGATCGGGTTGTTATATGACCACATCCTACCTGGAGGCCACAATCCAGCCTGGGAGACCAAACCTCTCATAGTCGCCCCCATATATGTCCCGCACAAGTTTGTCTACTTGTGTGCTCTCCCCACGTGAGGCCAGCTCCAGTGCTTCCTCAAACGTGGAGCAACCCGTCAGCAGACAGCACAGCCCAAGGAAAGTCCCTCCACCGAGACTGAAAGCCAGACATTAATCAAACTGTTATATCAATGTTAGCTTTAGAAGATATAAAAATTATCATCAGAGCCTAGCTCACCTTGTTCCAGAGACACGTTTGAAATTATCTCTGGAATGGACTGTGAGAATGCTGACCCCAGACCCGATGTTGACAAGAAGGAATGGGTAAGGGTTCTCCAGTGGGTAAGGTTTGAGGAAGCACTGCTCTGGATGAGTTGGATTTTCCAAGTAGAAACACTCGGAGGGTCCACTGGAGTTCATGTACAGGGCCCCACGGATGACACAATCCAACTCATCCAGTTTCACGAGCTGTAGACCAGCAATCTGAAGGGGTTAGGGGGAAAACAAAACTGATAATAGGATTTGTGATTTCCTCTGGAAATTTCCCCTTTTCAAAGACAAAGTGAATCGCATTACATTGTAAAAATCTGAGTCAGAAACATCAGCTGAACTCACCGTTTGGAAATCAGCCTCAAACTTGTAGGCCCCACCACCCGTGGCACAGAGTGTTTTATGGAGCCTGGAGAACTGCTTGTCACGGGTCATTCGCAGAAAGGCAGGGAGGTCTTGGGTGGGGAAACGAATGAAATGCAGGTTCCCCATTCGGCCACACAGCTCCAGACCCTTCATTTCCAGGTGGACATCCCGGATGCCGGTAGAGCCATAAGCCACATTAGAGGTCAAACAGGAGCGGATGTTTTTAAGGTTTTCCGTTTCTTCCTGTTCCTCCTCTGTTGTAATGTCCTTTGGTTCGAAGTAGACTATTTTTGCAAGGGTCCCACCAATGTCCATTCCGAACCAGGGAAAGGCTTTAGCAAGAAAAAAGGGAAGTAATTACTTTCCTGTTTGATATTCATAAATCTGAAGATCAACAATTACTACCAGAATAACTAAAGACGATCAAAGAATTTATCCATCCATCCATTGGATAGCTTACTTATCTACTTATTGGTCTGGACCAGCATCTCTTACATTACATAAAAATGGGAAACCTGAGAAATAACATGAGAAAGGCCTTTGGATGGGAGTGGTGGGGACACTTACGTGGCTTGTTCAACCTTGGCGGCTCCGCTGTGTGTCCGGCAGGGCTGGGCGATGTGCAGGGTTTGGTCGGCTCCTCTGGTTCCCTGGGCACTGCCATTGTTAAGTGTAAGTGATATGTTACTAAACATATATTTAATCAAAACAAATTATTATTGTTTTAAGTGTTGATCTGTGGACATATTATTTATTACTCTTTCAAGGGTATAGGGCATACGTGTGTAAAAATGTGTTTTTTTTTATCTAATGCGAAATGTATATACAGTAGTACCTCAGTTCTCGAACTCACTAAAACTCGAATTTCTTGAAAGTCGAACAAACCAGTTTGACCTAGAACTTGATCTGAATATCAGAAGTCGAACCGTGAACGCTGACCTAATATAAATTGTACATGCCAGGAAATGAGTCATACTATAATGCAATTCTTACTTGAATGCCTTCTTCACAGACTGGACGATTAACCAAATAAAGCAGCGCAACATTACAGTAACTAACAATAAATAAACCACTAACTTGCGTGTATTATTAGAGCATTCATGTCATTTATTTAAACTTTATTTTACCAGGTAAATTAACTGAAAACCAGTTCTCACAGCTTTACGTGATATTCGGGAGAAATAGCAGATTACGCATTGGAACTGCCTGAGATACAAGCCAGCGCTGTAAGCCAGTCGAACGCACACAATGACTGGACTGGGGAAACAAACTGAAAAGCGAACTTAACACAGAGGACTAATGACAACAATCAGAAACAGCTGATCACATGGGGATCCCACACGAGGTTAACGAGGGGGCGTGGCACACGGAAGGAGCGGACGATCGGGGCATTTCCATTATTTCTTATGGGAAAAATTCGATCAGAACTCGAACTTTTTAGGATTCGATCCGGAGTCCGGAACGGATTAAGTTCGAGAACCAAGGTACCACTGTATATTACACATATAGACTATAAGTATCAAGGTACCTTCCTGTAGCTCCACCCTTTTACTGAGTCGCCGCACAAGGTATGCTGTACCGGCTGCTGCAAGCACCACTCCGGTTGCGCAGAGCAAATGGCGCGGCTGGAAATAGCGAAATAAACTGGCCATCGTTATCACTTGCTGCTTCCTCCAGGAACTACTAAAAGGAAATGAGAATCGTCTGCCCGGGTTCTAGAACATATGTTATGTTAACAACCTCACTGCAACGTAGACGGGAAAAATACGTCATCGGGGGCGGAGCTTATGGAAGGCCGTCATGGCCGAAGCGTCCTTTCGTCTAGAAGCAGATCGTTTCACGCTTGCAGACTGGCAATGTTAGGCAATGCACGCGAATGCGAACATAAAAAGACGCCAATAATTCACACGTTAATATTTCAGCCCGTCGACCTTACATCTTTACCTCGACAGACAACCATATAAAGCTCCGCGTACTGGCGGCATTTTGCAACGGGTCTTGATGTCAACAAAGTGATCCTTCAGGATAAAAGGACAATCTTACGTGGTAGTTTAGAAGTTCTTTCATACCTTCCCACAATGAAGATAATTGACTGAGAACTGTGTGTTCACCTGGGCAGACTGCAGTTTGATGTGCTTAGTGAAGCTGCACTTATATCGTACCCTATATAACGTGCGTCGGGAGTGGATCTTTTATTTTATAGTGACCTATTCCACATTAATTTCCCTAAACTGACTGACAACCACCAATACATTGTACAGTGTATCCACCCATGATTTCCTTATATTGCTTACCCAGTGTTTAAGAATAAAGTGCAAATATACTCGTGCACAATATTTGTTCTTTGGCACCTTAGCATTCAACATTTTCTGAGCGATCATAAAGTTAACATGGACTTGGTTACAAAACAAATATTAATCCTATTTCAGAATTCGAACATAGGTTAACATACTGTGGTTTAAACGTGTTACACTCAAAGTTGGCATGATAGTTCCAGGTCGTAACTATTAAATTATCGTCGTAAAAGTTACCGTGCATTTAGCGTAATTACAGGATACGTCCACCATTTTCATCTGGTTTAGATTTCAGTAATAAAAACCAATACATAAAGACATAACCTTACTTCTGGAACCATGACCTCTAAAGCAAATGAGCTTTGACCTGTCCAGTTTATATATATATATATATATATATATATATATATATATATATATATATATATATATATATATATATACACACACACACATACAGTGGTACCTCAGACCTCGAATTTAATCCGTTCAGAACCCCGGATCGAATCCTAAAAAGTTCGAGTTGTGATCGAATTTTCCCCATAAGAAATAATGGAAAACCAATTAATTGATAAGATAAATGCCTTTTGCAAGGCAGTGACTTCCAGAATATTCGGTTTGTTTTCCTCTTTTTGCATGGTTGAAGACACAGTTTGTCAAAGGAAATATAATGGCTATAAAATAAAAGCCATCACTGCATACCTCAGGTGAAATATCTTTTACCAGACATGATGCGTGATATATTCAAAGATGACACAGCTGTCCAAGTTGAAGTACCTCAGGTGACATTCTTGTTTCCTTAACATCTATCTCAGCCAACTGTTAAAGAGCTACAACTTAGTAGGTTTTTGCAATATTACCAAAATACAACAAAAAACACTGTTTAAACATACCGTGCATACCAACACCCCACAATTGAAGTCATCTGTGTGCTTCCACATCTGAGGACAGGAAATTATCCAGCCATCTAAGGAATTGTGCTAGTGAAAAATGTGTCTAAAAACACAAATCACAACTTACTCATGATTTCTGACCATACACATTATCATATGAAATATATATCTCTGTAAACACACAAGATATTACACCTGAGCATTTCCATCACTTCATCATCTATTGTGTTGTGTTGCTCATTTGTTACTTCACCTGTGTCCCATTAGTGGTTCGGCTCTTAGATCCCAGAACCAGTGCAAAAGATGCAATGCTGAAACAAAGCCTCCAAATCCTACACTGAAGTTGATTTTTCAGCAAGTGCAATCTCCATCTCCGCTTTTCAGAGGGGAGAAACTGCTTTCTGGAGTACCACTGCAAGTAAATACTGAGCACTGTTTCTTCGGTTTATCTTTGGATAATATGTACATTCTATTTCCTAATCAATCATCAATCATTTCTCAAACTGTGAAGGTTTCCCAAAGAAATCCACCCCAAGGAAGCAGTGGGAGGTAGCCCTTAGGCGTGAAGGTTTTAGCGCCAATGATGCATCCAGGCTCTGCCATGAGCACTTTAGACAGGAGGATTTTGACAGGACAGGTCAGACTGTGAGAATCAGAGATGGAGCTCTTCCCTCTGTGTTCAGGTTTCCAACTCATCTCCAAAGGGTAGGTGTGTAGTTAGGCTATAAGGATTAGATAGTCAGTGAAAAGTAATTTTTTTTAAAGGAATCAGTCATGTATTCCATAGCATTAGGCTGTGACATATCTAACTCTGTTCATGTTTTTAAGCATTTTATTTTCTTTCAAATTAGCCCATGGCAACCAGGACCACACTGACTTCAGTGAGGGCACAGGTGAACCTGTCAGTAGACTGTTCTTTGCCTGTCCAAGAGACTGAAGCTCTGCCTGATCCTAGTGTTGTGAGTACTAAGGTCCTTTTCAAACCTCTTTTGACACAAAACCCTACCCCCTGTCATGCTTTTCAGATAAACTAATGCATACACATTGAAACATGCTGCTGTTAAATCAGATACACACACGCATGCAGTGCTCACAGTGGAATTGCGGGGTGACGTGATTACAAATACAGACCAGCAGACAGCACGTTATACTAACTATGAATTGACTGATGTGATATAAACTTGACTCCTTGTGTCTACTAGGACCATTCCTATGCGCTACCTACATCTCTTGAAAATCTAAGGGCTAGACTCAATGAAATCTTATCTAGGGTGGAGAGCATGAAAAGAGAAACGCTAAGGATCGAGAACAGAGAGCAAAGAACAGAGTATGTGGTCTTCTGCAAAATTTGAGGGAGAAGAACCTCATTAATGAAGGGCTGAAAGAGAGGCTGGATTTATACTCAGGTAGAATAGAAATAAAATACAAATATGGAGAAAGTGGTATGTACTTAAGGGTAAAATTCCAAAAGCCATCCTAATTATTATTTCAAAGGGAGTTTCTAATTTGTGTGTGCTAACTGAATTTTAGCTCTTCCAGTGCATCTCCTGTCCAAACAGAGCCATGAGTATACAAAAGATCAGAAAGAGTTTGCCCTCAGTCTCCACCTACATGGTCCCAAAGCCTACAATTATCTCAGAGAGTCACTCCATCTTAATTTCCCACATCCACATACATTGCAAAGGTATTCATCCATTTCATGTATTTTTTCTAAGCTTTTATTTTTATCCCTTAATCATGACATGTAAAAGGTGGTGTAGTTAATCAATACCATAAATAAATAATGATGCATAATAAATTCTAAGTAAATCCTCATCATGTGATCAAATTGTTGCTTATGGTTATCGCCCAGTGATTATTAATTGGTCGAAAAATCCTGAATTGGGCATTTGGATTAAACTGGATTTTTTCATTATACCAAGTTCTATTAGATGCCAACCCTGGACTCAACATGATGAAGATCCGGCTATATATAGACGCGTGAGTCTTCTATTGGATGCCATGACCATCAAAAAACATGTCCAATATGATCCACATACCTAGAAAATGTCTGGCTTTGTGGATATGGGAGATGGAGTGAATGAAACGGATGTGGCCACACAGGCTCTTGTTTTTATGGTGGTTGGCCTATAAGGCCATTGGAAGGCTCCAACTGCATACTACCTGATCAACTCCCTGTTGCCAGAGACACAGAAGGTGCTACTTGTTCATGCATTGGAGAAACTGCATGAGCATGGGATGACAGTGGCGTCTGTTACAATGGATGGACATGCCTCCAATGTCAGCATGTGTAACCAGCTTGGATGCCGGCTGAAGGTCAACCCTGGTGAACCGTTAAAAACTTTTTTTGCACATCCAGTGACTGGTGCAAAGGTGTTTGTGACGATGGATCCTTCCCACATCTTGAACTTGGCACGAAATATGTTGCAGGCCTACAGCCCAATAAGCAGCACCACTGGCCAGATCAACTGGACATACATAGTTAATCTGAATGATGTCCAAGCAAAAGAAGGGCTGCATGCTGCCAACAAAATCACAGACAAGCATGTGAATTTTGATTCACAGAAAATGAAGGTGTCCGTGGCTGCACAAACACTGAGTCGCTCTGTGACAGTAGCTCAGCGCACATTGAGGGACCTCGGCTATTCACAGTTTCAACACTGTGAAGCAGCAGCCGAATTCATTGAGGTAATGTTACATGCAAAGTTTAATAACCATGAAGCAAATAGTGAAAAACATTGATGCTATATTTTAGTAATTAGCTAATGATACATGGAAACATGTTATTTATGCTAATGATTCAGATTCCTCCTGTTATAATACATATATTTGCTTTTAGATGATTGACAGGCTTTGACATCATGAACAGTTGCAATCCCCATGCCAAAGGTTTCAAAACTCCACTGAGCTGTTTGAATTGAGCAGAGAGAGTAGAGTTTTTGTTGTGAGGCAGGAACTACTTGATGAGTTTGGTGATGAAAGATGGCACACCCCTTCATTGATCAAAGAGGTTTTAGGAAATAGTGAAGCTTTTCTTTTCATGAGGAGTTCATAAGTTCATGACATCAAGTTCATATGATGTTATTTCAAGGCTGAATATTCTTTGAATATTTTTGACCAAAATATTCAAAGAATATTGTAGAGATGGCTATTGATGCTTTCATTTATGTTCATACAGTACCAGTCAAAAGTTTAGGCATGCAACTCGTGTTTATTTTTTATTTTTTTTTATTTAACTTTAACTATAACAAAGTATGTTTCAAAACAGCCAACAATTGCTCAACACATATGGGAACTCTTTCAGGACTACTGGAAGGAATTCCTTTTCTTTAGATTTGTGTACACTTATTTTGTTTACTTCATAACCCCATTTGTGTTATGTTGTAGTTTTAGTCATAAAAAGAGCTCCATAAAGCATAATTGTCTAAACTTTTGACTCGTATTACATTACTAATCCTACTCTGTTTTCTTTTCCTGCATGCTGCATCATAAGTTCATATGATGCTCTGTTCTCTGCTCCTAATGTTGTTGCAGTCTGCTGTTTTTTTGTTTTGTTTTGTTTGTTTTTCCAGTTCTTGGAGGTGTCATAATAGCAGTGTGGCATCATCACACCTACAGTATGCCATATGTATAGCATTACCTCCCTTGACTTAAACTCCACACACCTGGAGATATACCCCAACATCCTATTGGCCTTTTCTATTGCTTCCCCGCACTGGCGAGAATGAGACATGGAAGCATCAACATACATACCAAGGTCTTTCTCATAATCAGTTACCTTTATTTCAGTAGGTCCCATAAAATACCTGTACTTTATATTTCTGCTCCCTACATGGAGTACCTTACATTTATCTATGTTAAATTTCATCTGCCAGGTATTGGCCCAGTCACTAATTAAATCAAGATCTCGCTGTAGCTGCTGAGTCGCTAGTTCAGTATCTGCTACACCACCCACCTTGGTGTCATCTGCAAATATCACCAGTTTACTGTATATATTGGTGTCTATATCATTTATGTAAATTAGGAACAAGTGGTCCTAAAATTGAACCCTGCGGCACCCCACTATGAACGCAGGCCCACTGTGACATTGGGCCTCTTATAACTACTCGCTGCGTCCTATCTGTTAACCAGTTATCAATCCAGGTCGCTACAGTTCCTAAAATACCTGTCGCTTTGAGTTTAAGTAAGAGCCTCTTGTGGGGGACAACATAAATCAGTGGGCTTAATAGCATAAAGAATAAACAGGCTAAGCATCCACGTTTTAAATTCCTCATTTTTTTCTGTTGATGCTGCTGCTGCGTCTCTATAAAATAAATTTTCACTGACAGCATTACGTGAAATTAAAAAAATCCTATTAGACCTACTTTGAATGAATTTTTTGATTACCAATATTTACTTTATTTAGGAATAAACTGGTGACCTGCAACCTCTCCACGTGTCAGCTGTGAATCTCTTCACCTGGTGGAGACGGTGTACTCCAACACAGCCCTGCATTAGGCCACGCAGGCAAATCATACATCAAATTAAAGTAAAGCATTTGTAGTCCACAAAGAGCCCAGTGCTTATAGCCCCAGTAGTTTTAGAGTAACCCTTCAAAATATTAGGAGCATTATACACTGGGCCACTACCAATCTGATGCATGGCACACTGACCTGTAATAGATTGGAAATACACCAACGCACATTACATACTCAAACACACACCCCGTCTGCTCAAGGAATCATGCTTTTATTTTACAGTTTGCAAAGGAATTAGCAAGATAACCATAGCAAAATCACAGAGGTCAAAGCAATGCAATCAGTGAAAATAGCCTAATTGATCAGGCCTGATCTGCAGCAGCATCACAGACAATATAAAATGTACTCAGGCAAATAAAGCTGAAAACCTACAGTATTTGTGGAGCATAAAAACATGATGACTAATGGGACCATTTAAGGAAGCCTCAAGAATTACCAGTGTGACCCACAGGACAATCGTTAACATTAACATCTGGGATGAGGGGACACATACCTGGGATGGGCTTGCCAGCCTAGGGCGATTGTTTCATTGATGGCTGTTTTGTACCTCTCTGCGATGCACATGCAGGGCTATCCATCCCCCAACAGTCTGGGAACACAACAATTAGGCTGAGATCACGTAAACAGCAGGTCACGTAATAAAGCAGAGTGAGTCAAATAAATGTATTAATGACTTATTTTGGAAGGTTTTTTTCTTTTAACCAGTAATGCCGATAGCCCCATTGGATGAAGAGCAATACACCAAAATTTTAGGAACATTTTAGACTGAGCCTATCCTCCTGCTAATACTGTAGTACTGTAGTAGTCACTGTATGTCAATTTGTCTGTGTCAGAACAGTACGGATTAGAACAATCTGTGGTACCATCTGTAATGCGATCTGGGCCCTTTAAGGCTGGCTCGTTTCAAATAGTGAGCGAGTGCGAGTGTGCGTTAGAGCAAGACGGGGGCGGGGTGGCAATTTCAGGCAGAAATTTCAGGGTAAAAACGGGGAAATCGAAATTGGATCATACTGGCAATGTTGCTCAGAATCGCTGTAGCTTTCCGATGGTATGCGGGGCGTTGCCGTGACCGAGACATAAGAAAACAAACATTCATTATTACATTCTATTTATGTTAAATTGCGATCTTCCACATTAATCAAGAGGTAAAACTGACATAATTACAGCTCCGATAGCTTATATTAAAATCACCCCACAACATGGTTTTGAAATGGCAAAGACAGACACAAATCAAATGTATATGAGCAGCAACATAAGGGATCTGTTGTTTGGGTAAATTATATTATAGTATACTATATACGTATGTGGTGTGGTGGCGAATTCGTGCAGAAGTTTTAGAACTGCACTCTATTTAGAAATATAAATTCGGTTCTTATCCTTCTTAAAAGTTACTTTGTTTCACATTTGAAATCGTCTTTCAAAGTGTCCCTCACAATGCCACTGGGGGTGGGGTGGGCGAGGCTACGTGGGGGGGGACGCGGTCAGAATGGTATATTAAGAGGAGACCTCCACATGTACAGTTACTCTACCTCTGCTTCCAGCGAGACAAGAGCTAAAGACTCTGTAGAAGATTTCATCTATTGTTGAAGAATTTATCAAGAATGGCTTCCAAATTGTAAGTTATGATCAATTTATTATTGCATTTGAATCTGTAAAAACTGTGGATAAATTTGTTCTTCCTTGTATGTACTTTACTGACACTGTGTAAAAGTCTGACTATTTATTGATTGTTAAAACTTAAACTGCATCCATTACAAAACTAAAACAATTTTTCGAAGCAATTTAAGGGTAGAATACTATTTTTCATTTGCATTTTCATTTGACTAAATAGTCAACATGATTATGATTAAGAAATTTATTGTCAAATGCATGGTAAAAACAGTCAGTTACACCGTACAATGAAAATCTTACTCCCACATGTTCCGTCGCATCGCCCTAAACATATAACAGTAAACACAGAGTGACAATACAATGTGCATTACAAAAATAAATAATATTTAGACAAAGGCTATTGTGCAAACACATAAACATTCAGAAATAATTTACAATATTGTGCAAAAGAGCAATTAAATGAGACCTGAAGTGAATATAAAGTTCACTGACTGGTCCATGTGTTGTACAGAGTCTGCAGAAATTGTTCTCTGTGTGTGTATGTGTGTGCATGGGTGGAGAGTGGTTATGGTTCTCCTTGTTCACAGGGTAATTGTCCTGACAATTAAGTCAGTGTTATGGGGGGAAGGGATAGTGGGTGTGAATCATTCACCAGCCTGATGGCCTGTGAATAAAAACTGTTCTTTAATCTGGTGGTTCTTGATTTCACACTTCTGTAGCATCTGCCTGAAGGCAGAAGTGTGAACAGTCTATGCTGAGGGTGGCTATTGTCTCTAATGATGTTACCTGATGACTCTGGGGTGATAGTTGTCCTCCAGTGATGGTAGAGCAGCTCCAATAATGGTTTGGGCAATTCTCACCACCCGCTCCAAGGCTTTCCGGTCCTTTGCAGTTGAGTTCCCAAACCAAACTGTGATGTTGCTGGTGAGAATACTCTCAATAGTACTTCTGTAGAAGTTTTTAAAAATTCTGGTTGCCATTCCAAATTTCCTCAGCCTTTTTAGGAAATGCAAACGCTGTTGAGACCAGCTGATTGATGTTGTGAGACCAAGTGAGGTCATCACTCAAGTGAACACCAAGATATTTCACTCTCTCCACCTCCTTCTCTTCAATATGCAGTGGTGTGTGTTGTTTTTCTTTCTTCCGT
The DNA here is from genome assembly GCF_048594095.1 of Paramormyrops kingsleyae. NCBI lineage: Eukaryota > Metazoa > Chordata > Actinopteri > Osteoglossiformes > Mormyridae > Paramormyrops > Paramormyrops kingsleyae. The sequence continues at coordinate 15,372,524 of NC_132821.1, read as the reverse complement.
GGGTCTACAATCATCTCCTTGGTTTTGTCAGCATTTAGGGGGAGATTATTGTCCTGACACCACTCCACTAAACTCACCACCTCTCTCCTATATGCTAACACTTCCATGACCTAACTGTAAATAAATAAATGTTTGTTTTTTTTTTATCCCAAGTGCTTCCAACAGGCATTTCCTGCTCTGCCCCATGTGCAAGAAGACACAGACACGCCTTCCAGTGCATCTGACTAGGGTGTGCATGAAAAGGTCTTCAAAGAAGGACATCCGTGAAGTAGTGGAGAAGGCGAAGCAGGATTCGCTTGAAGTTCTGCAGTGTGGCAGGGTGTTCAGCTACAGGCACCTGCAAGACATTATGGATGATGCTAATCCTATGAGCAGGTTGGTGGGAAAACTCTACAGTCTTTTTTACACATCTCACGTCGTTTCTCCTGTATGACATTTACTAACAGTTTTTTATTTACTTATTTTTTTGAAAGGCTGGTCCAGGAGCTGGAGCGTCGGCACATGGTGGTGACTGACACCCCCTCCCCAGCAGTGGTGGCGCAGACCAGCAGTGTTCCTGTGGTGGCTGGTACAGTCACAACCGGGCAGCGACCGGAGAGCACAGAGAGTGAGCAGTCGGAAGACATTGTCAGTGTCAGCAGCGGGCAGCTTGAAGAGACCTTTCAAGTGTGAGTATGAGTATCTCGGCTTTACAGCTTCATTGATACTCTTTGCTTTTGTTTGTGAGCCAATTTAATGTGCAATTTTATGACAAAATATGTTTTCCACATGGCAGTACCCGGGAGGTGCAGTGGCCACAGACCTCCAGGTGCATGATGCAGGAGAAGGGACTGTACAGGAAACATTCTCTGGACCATCCCCTCCTGAAGGGCTTCGCCACATACTTGGAGAAGGATCTCCTGAATGAAAATTTTAAGCAGGAGGTGAGGATTCCCTTAGAATGCACTCTTCTTTTAGCTTTAGTAAGTAATATATTCATATATTCATTCTCATTCTTTTTTTTCTTTTTAGGTGGAAAATGTCAGCAGGTTCATGTTTTATATGAACCCTCTGAAGCCTTCCCTTGAATTTGTCAGGGAGAGGGAGAAGGCCAGGCTCTTCTTCCGGGAGCTGAGTGAGGCCGGGCTGTCCAGGCAGACCCAGGTGAACTACCTGAAGAGCTTGAAGAGGTTGGTAGCATGTTTTGTATATTTTTTTTATAGTATTTTAATGCGTATTTTATATATGTGCATATGAACATGTGTGTATATCGTACATATGAATACTTAGATACCTGTACTTCCTCTGACAGATTCCTGAAGTACCACACTGTCATCACCGATCTCCGGCACGACAGCAGAGGACTGTGGAACGACGCCAAGTTCTTCATGGAGGAACTGAGCTCACTACAGCTGAGCTGTTCTAAGCTGGTGACTAAGGAGATCAGCCAAAGGAGGTAAGTTCCATTGTTATATTTCATTTGACATCATGATTTGCTTATAAATTCTGCCCATAGTCTCCTCCGTGTTACTCGCATTTTAAAATGTGGACTGTATAAATCAGGATTGAGAATAATTGATTTTTCTATAGGCATGCCATTCTGACAGAGAAGAACCCTCTGAATCCAGAAGATTGCTGGGCCGTGCTGAGGGCTGCCAAGCACGACTTCTTGGCGATCGTCGGTAAGGTTTATCCAGAAGAAACACCCCTGGAGTTGAAAGAGTGCTGCCTCCTGCTCTACTACCTGGAGGCCATTGTCATCCTGAAGCATCTCCAGCAAGCAGGCGTGGTGGAGCACATGACTGTAAGTATTGTACTCTTTTTTGTCTGTCACTGACACTTTTGCCGTTACCTTTATTAATCAGTGTGACGTCCTTGTTTTGTGCAGGTCCAGGAGTGGATGGAGAGGACCAGAGACGAGTCGGGCTACACGGTCATTGGGGTAAAGGAGCACAGATCGTCCACACGACGAGTGGCTGCGTTTGCCCTTTCCTCTGAGGAGGAGAAGGTAAGTTATTCAAACTGGTCCAGATTTATTTCATATTTCCTGCCCGAACCAAACAGCACCTTTTCAAAATTAAATCCTTGTTCATGTTTTTCCTCTGTCGACAGTGGTTTGAGACCTACTTCAGTCACGTGCGTCCGCAGCTCCTGGCCTCCAATTGGAGCAAAAGAACCACCAATCACCAGGGGGGAGATGAGAGGTTCTTTGTCTCCTCCTCAGGGAGGCCGATATACAATGCATCAGCCGACCTCCACCGGCTGCACCAAAGGTAAGCTAACCATCGTGATGCATTTCCCCCACAATATGTTCTGAATACACGTTATCAGGCATCATGTGGGAAGTATTAATAAAGGCCATGTTAATTTTGCGCTTTAGATACCAGTTGGACCCAGTGACCAGCCAGACTGCCCGTCGAGTGTTTGGGACAGCCAGCAAGAACATGACAGACTCTGAAAAGACTTTGGTGGCTGATTATCTCAGTCATTCTGCTGCGACGGCTCAAGATGTGGTGGCAGCCAGTAAGCTGCTGAGCAAGCTGGCAGGTGACTTAAGGTAAGCATGTTTTATGTTTGCTGTCGGACTTTCAACACACACAATCAAAGCCCTCATAACTGAACACTAATCTTAAACTGTTTGTATTTCAGTGCCTCCTCTGCAGAAGAGGGAACCATCCGTGCTACCCGTGGCGCTGTGTGGAGTGCTGCCCCCGGATCAAATCAAGGGACCGACGTCCAGGCAGCATATGACCGGCTTCTGCAGACTCATCCGGTGACCCTGGATGGAGACGTGCCAGACAGGACCATTCGTTCACAGACGTCAGGCCAGTTCCAGAGGCAGCTTTACGAGCGCTGGCTGAAGGCCCAGATGAAACTGCGCGTGAAGCATGTCCTCTGTTGAGTATTGTTATTGACACTAATTAATGACCTTTTTACTGAGAAACTATCCTATGTACACGATTCACATGGTCTTCTTGACTAACCAACCAATTTCATTTGCTTTTGACAGCACACTTTGGCAGACGGGAACCCACAGAGTCGAGGGTCAACGCTTGGATAAAGAAGCAAGGTTGGAAGAGCAACGTCCCCAGCGCTGCCAGGATCCTAAAAGACTGGAAGCCCACCGGATCTGTCAAGACGGCGATGGACTCGAGGCGCATCCAGAAGCTCATCACCACACAAAAGTGGAAGGGACTGGTGGTGGTGGACATTGTGGGGAAGGGCAAGGGCGTCTGCACGACCCGGCATTTCCAGGCTGGTGAGGTGGTCTGTGACTATCATGGGCGGGTAGTCACAGCCACAGAGGGCTGGCAGATCCACCAGGCTACAACTGAGGAGCAGACTGGGTATATGACAGTAAAAATAATCACATGTGCATTGATGCACACGCACCTCAATGTGAGTGCCACCCCAAGAAGCAAACTTTTGGACGGCTAATTAATCATTCCAGGAAGAAAGCCAACATTCGGCCCAGGCTCTACACCGTGGAGATGGATGGGAAAGAGCAGGACGTCATCCTTTTCTTAGCTCAGAGGAAAATTGATCTTGGTGAAGAACTTCGTTTTGATTTTGGTGTAGAGCGAAAGTCATTCAGAGGAGAGGGTTTAGACCTATGCTGGGTGTAAAAACCTGCATGGGGCTCTGTACATGTGTGGGTTCATGTACAAGAAGTTCTCCGCTGACCTCAATATATAGTTAGATAATGTATGAATTTCTGTGACATAATGTAAAAATATGATCTTCCACATTAAACTAGAGATTGTGAAGCCAAGTGAGTCCAGCTCTAATAGGGTACGTTAAAGATGCTGCAGTTATTCATGTTACACAGTTTACATACAGCTGACACCAATGCCAACTGAAACCAACCATGATGGAGAGAATAAAACCGCTATCAGTCCTACAGCAGAGTCCGAATCCTATGGATGAGACTTTTATGTTGTAGAGAATCAATATGTAAAAAGCATTTTCTCATATGAAAGGTAAGCTTCAGTGGCTGGAGCTTATCCCAGAAGCTACAGAAACAAGGTGAGGAACAACCCAGGATGGTTGCAGGGCACACTGACACTCACTCACACACACATGCACACCTATGGGCAATTCAGTAATTCCAATTAGCCTCAGCATGTCTTTGTACTGTGGGGGGAAACCAGAGTACCTAGAGGAAACCCCACGACAACATGGGGCGAACATGCAAACTCCACACGCATGTAACCCAGGGGGAGACTCAAACCTGGGTCCCAAAGGTATGAGGCAACAGTGCTAACCACTGCACCAACATGCCACCCCAGGAGACATTTAATAGTTATTTAATTAAGGCAACACGTTTTGAAAAGCATTCAGAATTGCAAGAATGTTTTTATTTTAGTTACAACTAGTAAGTAAACAGTCTAACATCACACAAAAAGGAATAAAAAATATCTAATCATTCATTTCATTACCTAAGACACTGTTAACGAGTCAAAAGACAGACCAAAAGCTATTGCATTTGTTATCACACACAAGTCGCACTGGAGGAATGCATTATTTTCCTGGATTTCCATTATCTCAAAAACTAGAACCAATTCAGCAAAATTTTTGATTTCAGCACCCTCAAAATACCCTAAATCCATTCAAAAAACCTTGGCACCTGAATTTTTTTTTTGTAGACCTGTGTAATATATGCTCACCTACAGCAAAGACTCTTAATGTTAATGCTTCTTAATATGTAGTTGTCCTTCATCCAACTAGTTTTAGAGCAACACATCAAAATGTTAGGCACATTGTAGAAAGAGTCTGTCCTCCTGTTGCTGCCAGGACTTTTGTTTGATTGATGCAGTTTCACACCTACATATGACCTGGTTGAGAGATCCCGAATTTTTGGAGTTCATTGATGAACAGATAGATTATTATTTTGAAATGAACACAAATTAAACATCTGCTTCAGTCCAGTGGGAAGCATTTTAAGCCTTTATAAGAGGATGAATGAGTAGCTATACAAATTATAAATACAAACATTGTCAAGTAGAAATGGTAGACCTTGAAAAGAAAATAAAGAAAATTGAATTTGAAGTATACCAAAAAACTTCACCTGATCTTCTTCTGGAGCTGCACAAATTGAAGATGAAATATAACAAACTTTCATTGGAACGCGTAAAGAAAAGCTTGCTAAGACTCAAACAGACTTATTTATGAAGGGGGGGAGAGAGCAGGCAAGTTACTGGCTTGGCGTATTAAGCAGTTACAAACTGAAAGAGCCATAAATTCCATTCAGATAAAGGAGAGTGAGGTAACATCGGATCAGACTGAGATAAATGACGTCTTTAGGAATTACTATCAGACCCTTTAGAGCTCTGAATATTCGGAAAGTGCTGCAGTGAGAGAAAAAGCTTTTCTAGATGCTTTGGACTTTAAATCCACAGGTTCGGGCTTCATGGCATCTCTTGAAGAGGACCTAAAATCTGAGGAGCTGTCTGAGGCCATTACCAGTATGAAAGGAGGGAAGACCCCAGGGCCTGATGACATACCAATAGAGTTATATAAAATTTTATGAATCTTATGATGTAACTAAAATTGTAACAGCAGAGTTATTATCGCCATATTCAAAGAGGGAGACAAAGCCCCATTTTCCAAGGATTCCAGGAACATGTCTAAAAGGGGGCCAATTAATTTATGATGGAAAATTTTAACACAGATAAATGTAAGGTAATCCATGCAGGGAGCAGAAATATACAGTACAGATATTTTATGGGTTCCACTGAAATAAAGGTAGCTGATTACGAGAAAGATCTCGGTATGTATGTTGATGCTTCCATGTCCCACTCTCGCCAATGTGGGGAAGCAATAAAAAAGGCGAACAGAATGTTGGGTTATATCTCTAGATGTGTGGAGTTTAAGTCAAGGGAGGTGATGTTACACTTATATAATTCCTTGGTAAGACCCCACCTAGAATACTGTGTGCAGGTTTGGTCACCATACCTCAAGAAGGACATTGCTGCCTTAGAAAAGGTGCAACGAAGAGCTACGAGAATGATTCCTGGTCTTAGAGGAATGTCTTACGAGGAGAGGTTAGCGGAACTGAATCTGTTCAGCCTTGAGCAAAGGAGACTAAGGGGGGATATGATTCAGGTCTATAAGATTCTAACGGGTCTGGATGCTGTTCAGCCAAATGACTATTTCAATATTAGTCTAAATACTAGAACTCGTGGCCATAAGTGGAAATTAGCGGGAGAACATTTTAAAACAAATTTGAGGAAGCACTTCTTTACACAGCGTGTAGTCAGAGTATGGAATAGTCTTCCTGCTATTGTAGTGGAAGCTAAAACCATGGGTTCCTTTAAATCAGAGCTAGATAAGATTTTAACAACTCTGAGATATTAGCTAAGTTCTCCCCAAACGAGCTTGATGGGCCGAATGGCCTCCTCTCGTTTGTAAATTTCTTATGTTCTTATGTTCTTATGTTAATACCCGGCCAGCCACCAACTGCTTGTGGTTCATATAGACCCATCTCTCTTCTGAATAATGATTTAAAGATTCTTTGCAAGGTGCTAGCAAAAAGATTAGAAATACATTTGCCTAGGCTTGTTAACATGGATCAAAATGGCTTTGTTTGGGGGAGGTAAGGATTGCATAATATTCGTAGAGTATTAAATATATTACATGAGAAATCGAATACTTGTGATAATGCATTTCTGTCATTAGACGCTGAAAAAGTGTTTGATAGGATTGAGTGGCAGTACCTGTTTAAAACTATGGAAAGAATGGGGTTTGGGGATGGGTTTTTGAAATGGGTACGGATCCTGTATACTAACCCTTCAGCTGAGATAATAACAAATGGAATAATATCTGCCCCTTTCAGACTCCACAGGGGAACACGCCAGGGCTGCCCGCTCTCTCCCTTACTTTTTACCCTAGCGACGGAGCCACTGGCTATGGCAATCCGTAACATATACACATTTCAGGTATTACAATTGGCCCTTCAGAACATCGTATCTCACTATATGCAGATGATATTGTTATATTCCTTTCCAATTTAAAACAATCTATCCCAGCATTGCTAAATTTGATTGAAACATTTGGAGAATTCTCAGGCTATAAAATTAATAATTCTAAATCTGTGTTGATGTTCCTTCATAAAGCGGAAAGGCTTCTCCTCCCAGTTCAGACACCCTTTAGAATTTCACAAGACGGTTTCATTTATCTTGGGATTGAAATTACACCAACTGTTAATGAAATTGTATCAGCTAATTTTAAGCCTGTATCAGATTCAATAATTGGTCTGCTGAACAGGTGGACAAAACTCCCCATCTCTCTGATTGGCCGTGTTAATATATTATAAATGTCAATTCTGCCTAAATTGTTATACCTCTTCCAATCCATCCCACTTCCTCCACATTCCTCTTTTTTTGTCCTAATGAAATTTTGCTCAAATTAGAGCAGCAATGTTTTACTTTGAGAAGGATTACCCTCCAACCTGGGTATCTATAGAGGCTCATTCTATTTCAATTCCTTTGAATTTATATCTTTATTCAGCAAATGTTAAAAAGTTGATTAAGTGCACAAAAAATCCATATACCAGAAGTACTATAAGGGTTTGGTTTGAGGCACTTACTCATTTAGGTGAATTACCACGACTTTCATGCTTTTCACTTTTGGTAATGAAAATTTCCATCCTGGTAGGGTAGATCCAGGTTTTAAAATCTGGTTGACTCAAAGTATTAGCAAGGTGTCTGATCTCTATAATGAAGGAAAATTCATGTCCTTTGAAGGAATTAGAACAAGGTTTAGAATTCCGCAAAAACACTTTTTCAAATATTTGCAATTACGTTGCTTCATTCAATCAAGGCAAGGCCAAAGCCTGGTTGAGCCTCCTCTTTCTACTTTGGAAAATATTACACTTAAATGTTTGAAAGGTAGAGGTCAAATATCTCTATTATATAAACAATTTGTAGCCAATTCTAAAGAATCATTTAATGACAGACTTCAAGCATGGCGATGTGACCTGCAGGTTAATATAACTGAGAAAGAGTGGCAAATCGTATGTTTAAAAGCCCAAACCCAGACAATGAACACTCATCTGAGACTGCTTCAGTATAAATGGCTAAATGGATAGAAGACAATATATCACTCCAGTCAAGTTACACCACTTCAACCGGAATATTCCTGATGAATGCTATAAATGTAAGCATGAGAAGGGAACTTTATTTCATTGTATGTGGGAATGCACTAAAGTTAATTGTTTTTGGGTTAAAATATTGAACATCGTAAGTAAAATCATCGGTAAAGTAATTCCTATTGATCCTAAGCTGTGTATTTTACATATTTGTCCTTTGAATTTTTAAATTACCAAACATGAAAGATTGCTGCTGATTCTTTGTCTGCTGGAAGCCAAACGTGAAATTGCATGCTCTTGGAAAAAAGAAGAATGTCCTGACATGCCTCAATGGATAAAGGGGATGACTTCATTTCTTGCTTTAGAAAAGATTACCTACTTTTTGAAGAACAGACTTCGTGTGTTCTGGTCCATCTGGAAGGTGTTCTGTGACTACTTGCAGAGTCTGAATGGTGACTCTTTTGTGGAACTGATGGACATTGAGAGTATATAGACAAGTATCCTATAGTTACATAGTTTATTTTATATCGGGTTATAATAGAAAACTCGAACGTTGTATTAATCTTTATGACAAAGTTTAAAAATAAAAATTGTTTGGAAAAAAAAAAAATTCACTTATAGTAATGTTTTTTCAGAGCATAACGTTAGACATTCTTATGCATTAACATTAGCCTAATAGTAATAAACCACACAGGCTAAATTGCGTATTAATTTCAGAAAGGCACAATTTATTCATGATAAAATGAGAATGAAAACATAGAGAGTTAATCTCCTTGGAAAATAATCATGTTCGATTTTACCTCACCAAATAAGCCTGGTTTAAATAGAGAACTTAGCTTATCTTGCTAGTTAAAGTGACGAACGTTGACTATACCGGCCTCAGAAGGACAATGGTACCGTATTTTCCGCACTATAACGCGCACTGCATTATAAGGCACACCGTCAATCAGTGGTCTATTTTCAAACTTTTTCCACATACAAGGCGCACCGGACCTTAAGGCGCTTTAAGCAAAACAAAACAGTCAGATAAGCCAGTCAACGAAAATTTATTTTACATCACGTGTTCACAATGACATCAACATTGTTCAAACGTTTATGAGCGTCTTCACTACTCTTTAACACGTAAAAAAACAAGAGTCTTATACCGCTAAATCAAAAGTCAGCGTATTCATAATAAATGAAATTGTTCATTTATAACACGTGAAGCACTACACAATACACTCACTTTTCAATACTAAAACATTCAAATCGCTTCGAGTTCAGTATGCACAACAGAAATTAATCCACGTTTAAAGCGCACTGGATTATAAGGCGCACTGTTATTTTTTAAGAAAATCAAAGGCTTTTTAGTGCGCCTTATAGTGCGGAAAATACGGTACGTAATTCAACTTATGAAGACGTCAGCTTGCATTAGTAGATGAACCACTTAAACGAATAAATGAAGGTTGTAAAATAACGCATTTTCAACAGGCTAGACTTCTGCTGACTACTTACTTTGACCAATGCACAACAAACAGTACCATGACAGACGAACACAACGAACATGTCACTCAATGAGAATGAATGACGCAACCGACTGGCTGCTTCTAGCGCCGAGGTGATTTAAATGGTACGGTCCACATTAGGGGTGTCTGAAATTGTTTTACATAGAGGTGAGGTTAGCTTTTTCTTTTTTTACAACAAAAGAAAAACGTTAAGACCCCCCCCAAACTGCTATTTTTGTCTCTTTTGGGGGGTCTGGATCTTGATCGGGGGTACGTACCCCCCAGTACCCCCCGTAATTCGAATCATGCGTGACAGTATAACCAATCAGAAGCATCGAATAGTTTCAAACGTTCGTCTGTGGAAATAGCAAAAGAGGATGTTTTGTATAAAAAAAAACATGAAAAGCAATAAAAACACTTATTAAAGATATTAGCAAGGTTTAGCATACAATCTTATGATGTAACTAAAATTGTAATCATGAATATTTCCATAAGTAACTGTAATTTAATTACACTTTTTTCTTTAGTAACTGTAACGGATTACAATTACATTTTTTTTGCATTTAAATTACAAAGCTCCGTCAAGATTACTCACGTTAACTCTTACAAACTCTGTAAACAAACTCTGCGCGACCGCTACAGTCTGGTTCAAATGTTCATTCAGTCCGAACACACTTCAGAACTAAAACAGTCTCTGATCGACATTCAGATAAAACGTCAAATCTGATATCAGCACCTTGCATTTCGCGGACAGAAGGCTGAATGTATCTGCTTCCAACAACAAGTCATTTCGTTCATAAAACGCATTTGCTGCAGCGATTTTACGAGGATCCGCAGACCATCTGTGACTCCTGGTATTAATCCATTGGAATTTTAACCTTAATTGTATTCTACAGGCAGGATACTCAGTGTGTCTGATGTGAAGTACCGGGGAGAGTGGTATTCAGCGGCTGGGTAATATAGCCCACAACAGTAGGGAATAGGCGGCGCGATTTTTCATTGGCTAGGCTCAAAAATATTCAAAATGTAATAAAAAACAGTGACACCAATGAGTACATGCAAACGTGAAAGTATGAGCCCAGAAGCTATTTCTATTAAATTTAAATCACATTTTATTAAATTTAAATTACATTGAAATTACAGTTAAACGTAGTCACACGGGACTGCAAAATCAAAGCCGGCGCTCCACCTTCTGGTCATTGAAAGGTACTACACAGGCGCGCACCCTCCACGTAAACAAAATGCATTTCTTTCACTCACGAAAAACATTTCGTCTACAAAGTGACGTTCTTCCATTCAGTTCCAGTGGAGATCTTGGAAGAGTAGTTTACGTGCATAAGCAGTTGTTTACGTGCATAAACAGTTGCTTACGTGTGTAAGTTCTAGAACCCAGAGTACAAATTTGATCGTTGTTGGACGATCATCTCAGTTTGACATTTTCTGCAACACGCATTAACTGCAAACTTCTTTTAGTCACCAAAATGTGCAAGGTTAAGAGAGTAGTCTACCGTGTGGAGGTCTTTTATGAGCAGGGGGGCGTTACACGGTGTATCGAGTTCACCATCACAAAGGGCAGAAAAAGGTGCTTTGTCAAATATGACGCACCAAATGCCATCGTGAAAGCAGGGTCTGAGTGGAAGTTTGCTGGGCAGTACTTTGTGAGAAGTATTGTCCAGAATTTTCTCTCATTGGACCACACTCTGCATCAGTGCCTGGAAGCATGCAGCCCTCCTGCTCATGATGATTTCTGCAGCCCAGCTGCAGAGACTGAGACAGGTAGGCCTACTGCATCACCTGTAGATCACACACCTTTCCACTGAGTGACTAGCCTGTGCCCATGGGCTAAGCTGAGGAAGGAGGTAAAAAAAAGTGGAACAAATGCCTGTACTCACCATGCAGTATTGTTTTCAGGTGTGGGACCTGAGGCAGACAGTAAGGGAGACGCCACTGAAGCTGTGGGTAACAGACGTGAGAGTTCTGTCCTCGTTGAGGTCCCAGAGACCAGCATCCAGGTACTGAGTTTAATCTTAAGGGGGCAGTTTCCCAGACACGGTTTAAATTAAGTCAGGGGTTGGCCTTAAATCTGGAATAGTTAATCATGGTTTTAAAAATGATTAATTACTGATTACTGCACTATGACTTGTAGTAGACAAGATCAATTTAAAATCACCTATACTAGTCTGAATTAGCTGAACTGAGGTTGTCTTTAAATGCAATTTATAGGCAAATGAAGAACCCGATCAGTTGGATGATTCACGGCCTGGAATAACGGAGAGCCAGCCAATGTTGGAGAACATCTCAACTGACGACCATCCGGAGGGTTCAGATGAGGTGTCACACACATCTACCTCAAGTATGTGAGAACATTTCACTTTGCCTTTTCTTTCTCTACTTTAAAACTTTCATTTACTTCTGTGTCATCTGACATGAAATATCTCTTCATGCAATCTGCATTTACAGTATTTGACCATACATATGAACTTTTCTTGTTTTAAGGACAAAATGATGTGTACAGTACTCAAGACCTGCAAGTTGATTCACCGCTCACATCTGCAGGAGCAAGGGTGGCAATGTCAGCCAGTACTGCTCACCAAAGACTCTCTCTCCAGGAAAGGCTGGCAATTGAATTTTATGAGCAAAAGCTAAAGTATCTGCAGGAAGAGCATGATATTAAAATGAAGATTCTTCAGTTACAATTGGAAATGCTGATGGAGAGAAAGATGCAACCGTCTCAGATGTCTCATCAGTACCAGAAACAAAATAAATAAATATTGTCGTCTTAACTCATGTTGGATGTTATGGCTGTTTCTGTATCATACCAGATAAAATGTACACTTCTGCTTTTAAATTGTATTTGCTCATTGAATAAGAAAATTTATCTGATCCGAGTAGAACGATGAAAATGTAAATAAAGTCAACAATGTGGCACAATGCAAAAGCATCTCTGTATGCAAGTCCATCTCTATAGTCTGTTGTAAATGGTGGAACATCTGCATTGTTGTCCTCTTCTCTTGGAGGATCTGGGCATCCATGCATTTCAGACATTTGTGAAGGACAGCTGTTGCAGTGATGACAGTGCAACAGCTTCTTAATTTGAACCAAAGTGCTTTCCCGAGGCACTGACATTGACTCTTCCAAACACCAAACGTGCTCTACTAGACTGCTAGTGTGCATGAGCCTGGTTGTAGTGACATCACTCAGCTGTTGGGTGAGAGCATGATGTAAACACAAAATTCTTCTGAGCATACGCACTGTCGTCAAGCAATATTCCATTATGATCTCCTCTTTCAAGCTGAGTATACAGAAATGATTTAATGGAAATTCACAAATCATGAGTTGCATCTTTCCAATGTTCAAGGATGTTTGAAAACTGTAACTTTGATGTGCGTACACCTTGCGCAATTATGGAAAAAAAGTTTTTGCGGTTCCTATATTCCTCAGCATCTGGAGTAGAGGTATTTTTTATGGGAAGATGAGTTCCGCCTGTGTCTTGTACTTAGTCTGAGCTGTAGGGTCAGAGAAGATTATGTAATGTGCTCTTAATTCACATATTGCCCTGTATACTCTGTGAATGACACTACACCAGTACCCAGTCTCTTGGTGAAAAGTGCCACACGCTAAAAACCTTAAAGTTATAAGTACCTGGACACATACCGGAACAGATTTTCCTCTTTGGATCATAGATGAAGCCTGGCCTCCAAAAGAGAAATGATCTCCATTGCATTTTCTTTATGCCTTCAAAAATGATTTTGAAAATTACATTCATGAAAATGTTGCAATGGGTCATTTCTGTCAGCAAGAACTTGTCTATCTGGTGGTTGTCACAACAGAACACTCAGAGGGAGTGGGGAGAGTCGGGCGGAGCGGAGCTGTAACAAAGACAAGGGTGAGAATCGCTCGGAAGTGGCATGACCAACAATAAGTTTAAGTAGTTGGGTAGGCGTGGTGCTAATTAATTGCAGCCGCGCCGTCAGCCGTCATGACAGTGGTACTCGTTGATCTTAACTGACATAGGTTAAATAATCCATGTGTCTTTTCTGACAAGCAGCATTAATCTGAAGTTAAACCTGTCTCCTTGGAGGCTTAATTTAAGGCATCATTTACTCCTGCAGTCAACATAAGAACATAAGAACATAAGAACTATACAAACGAGAGGAGGCCATTCGGCCCATCGAGCTCGCTTGGGGAGAACTTAACTAATAGCTCAGAGTTGTTAAAATCTTATCTAGCTCTGATTTAAAGGAACCCAAGGATTCAGCTTGCACTACGTTATCAGGAAGACTATTCCATACTCTGACTACACGCTGTGTAAAGAAGTGCTTCCTTAAATCCAGTTTGAAATGTTCTCCCGCTAATTTCCACCTATGGCCACGAGTTCTTGTATTTGAACTAATGCTGAAGTAACTATTCGGTTGAACAGCATCCAAACCTGTTAGAATCTTATAGACCTGGATCATGTCCCCCCTCAGTCTCCTTTGCTTGAGGCTGAACAGATTTAGCTCAAATAACCTTTCCTCGTATGACATTCCTCTAAGACCAGGAATCATTCTTGTGGCCCTACGCTGCACCTTTTCTAAGGCCGCTATGTCCTTTTTAAGATATGGTGACCAAACCTGTACACAATATTCTAGGTGAGGTCTCACCAAGGAATTGTATAATCTTAGCATTACCTCCCTTGACTTAAACTCCACACACCTGGAGATGTACCCCAACATCCTATTGGCCTTTTTTATTACTTCCCCACACTGGCGAGAATGAGACATGGAAGCATCAACATACACACCAAGGTCTTTCTCATAATCAGCTACCTTTATTTCAGTAGGTCCCATAAAATACCTGTACTTTATATTTCTGCTCCCTACATGGAGTACCTTACATTTGTCTATGTTAAATTTCATCTGCCAGGTGTCAGCCCAGTCACTAATTAAATTAAGATCCCGCTGTAGCTGCTGAGCCGCTAGTTCAGTATCTGCTACACCACCCACCTTGGTGTCATCTGCAAATTTCACCAGTTTACTGTATATATTGGTGTCTATATCATTTATGTAAATTAGGAACAAAAGTGGTCCTAAAATTGAACCCTGCGGTACCCCACTATGAACGCAGGCCCACTGTGACATCGAGCCTCTTATAACTACTCGCTGCTTCCTATCCGTTAACCAGTTATCAATCCAAGTCGCTACAGTTCCTAAAATACCTGTCGCTTTGAGTTTAAGTGAGAGCCTCTTGTGGGGAACAACATCAAAAGCCTTTTGGAAATCTAAATAGATGACATCATAGGCCTTCTTATCATCAACTTCCTGAGTAGCTTCCTCAAAAAACTCCAACAGATTTGTTAAACAGGATCTACCTCTCCTAAATCCATGCTGGCTATCCCTCAAAATGTTATTTGAGTCCAGGTAATCTACCATTTTCTCTTTGATTATAGCCTCCATAACTTTACCAGTTATACAAGTTAGACTGATTGGCCTATAGTTTGACAAATTACTTCTATCCCCTTTTTTGAAAATGGGCGTTATGTTGGCATGCTTCCAATCAGAAGGTACCACACCTTCAGATAAGGATTTTTGAAACAGTAATGTTAAGGGTCGGCAAATAATATCCCTCATCTCTTTTAACACTATAGGTAAGATGCCATCAGGGCCCTGTGATTTATTTATTTTGAGCTTAGCTAGGCTTTGCAAAACATCAGCTTCAGTTATATATATATTAGTTATAGACGATGTTGAATTAGTAATAAGAACTGGTAAGTTACTAGTGTCCTCGACAGTGAATACCCGTGCAAAACTATCATTGAACTCATTTACTATGTCAATGTCGTTTTCAATTATAAGACCCTTACTATCCTGCAGATTAGTAATTTCAGCTTTTAGAGCTCTTTTAGAGTTAAAATACTGGAAGAAACTTTTAACGTCATCCTTAGCCTCCAATGCGATCTTCCTTTCGACATTCCTTTTAGCTCGTCTAATGTCATTTTTTAATTCAGCCTGTAGATTTAGATACTCTTGCTTTATTATGTCATCATCAGTTATTTTCCATCTCTGGAACAAAGCCCTTTTCCTCCTTACTTTATACTTTATGTCCCTATTAAACCACCTAGGTTGCAATTTCCTAGATTTATTCTTGCTAGAAACAGGTATGAAGTCCTCTTGTACTTGCAATAATGTGCTTTTAAAAAATTCCCATGTCTCTTCAACAGTTTTGTTATTTAACTCCATCCAGTTCACGGTTTCTAGTTTTAATCTCATACAATTGAAGTTAGCCTTCCTAACATTATATATTTTTGATTTGGACTTTGCTCTTCGGGCACTAAACTTAACCTCAAATTTAACCATGTTATGATCGCTACTGTCAAGTGGTTCTAAAACATCTAATTTACCAATCCTGTCCTGGTTATTAGACAAAACAAGATCAAGAATGGCATCTCCCCTGGTAGGGGTGTTAACAAACTGAGTAAAAAAACAATCCTGTACTAATTCCACCATCTCAAGTTCATTTTCAGAAGAGCCAGCAACAATGTCCCACTGTATCCCCGGTAGATTAAAATCACCCATAACTACCACATCATTTTTATTGCTCATAATCCTAATATCACTGTATAACAATCTGCTTTCCTCAGCAGCTACATTGGGTGCTCTGTAACAAACACCGACAATTAGGCTATTTGAGTTTGTAGCATCTAATTTTACCCATATAGCTTCCGTACTTTTACTTATATCAGTAAGCTCCCTTGCCTGCAAGATTTCCTTTACATATACTGCAACACCACCTCCCTTCTTACCTATACGGTCTTTACGGAACAATGTGTAACCATCCATATTATATTCTTGTCCATCCTTATCACTCAACCACGTTTCAGTTATTGCTATAATATCATAAGAGTCCGATGAGATAAGAGCCTCTAAATCATGAATTTTATTCCTAATACTCCTGGCGTTTAAATACAGACAACAAAGGGTAGGCTTATTACAGTGCCTACTTATAATATGATTTTTTTGGGCTTTCCGTTTCCCCCCAGTTACATACTTAACTAACCTCCCTGCCCCCCCAGTCCCTAGTTTAAACATTCCTCAACTACTCTACAAATACGCCTTCCCAGTACACTGGTTCCCCTCCGGTTCAGATGCAACCCATCCGGCTTGAACAGGTCCCACCTGTTCCAGAAGGTCCTCCAGTGCCCCATAAACCTAAACCCCTCTTTCCTACACCATCCTTTTAGCCACGCATTTAATCTCCTTATCTCAGCTAACTTAGCCTCACTTGCGCGTGGCACGGGGAGTATTTCGGAAAATACCACCATGGACGTTCTGCTTCTAAGCTTATTGGCGACTTCTATAAATTTATCCTGCAGAACAGCCCTTCTACCCTTGCCTATGTCGTTGGTGCCAACATGCACCACGACAACTGGATCCACCCCAGCTGGGGCCAAAAGCTTGTCCACACGATCTGGAAGGTCTCCTACCTGGGCACCAGGCAGGCAAGACACCGTACGGGACCCTCTATCACGCGTGCACACATAACTGTCTACTCCCCTAATAATTGAATCCCCCACTACCACAACCTCCCTCTTTCTGGGGGGAGGGGGCTCCTCAGTGCCCAAGGGCCCACCTGCTTCCCCAGTCCCTTCCGGCTCTAAAGCTGGAAGCACCTGAAACCTGTTAGACACAGACACCTCAGGTGATGCCGCCTCTGTAACGTGTGTACGCCTTTTCCTGCGTCTACGACCTACGGTCACCCAGCTCTCTCGACCTCTCTGCTCTTCATTCTCCCTCCCCCCCGTTAGTGGCGTACACACCGTCTCCCTAAACGGCGTATCAACTAGCTCATCTAACTCACTGTTGCATTGGATGCGAGCCAGTTGCTCCTCAAGGTCGCGAACCTTGACCATGAGTGAGTCCACTAGCTTACATCGCTCGCAGATGAAGTCCGACTGGACACTAACGTCCAGAAGGGCAAACATCTTGCAAACGCAACACTGAGCTGGCCCCATAATTAACTAACTCACTATGACCCCGTACTCCCAGCCCAGTAAATTTATATAGTGTATTTAACTATAAAGATTAATTTGCGTAACAATAAATGCAGTAACGTGCGGAGTACACTAAAATAAGTTATTACTTGTGTTAAAACGGAACTTAATTATTATTTTATTAAAAATTTTAAACCTGATAAACTTACTACTACTTACCAGAAGAACTTCTGCCTGAACCAAGTATGAACTAAAAACAAGGCGAAATCGAAGTTGCTCTTGGGAGGTCGAAAAACCACAAAAACCCCCTCACAGCAGGCTACTGCTGGAGCGGGAAAAAAGTGGAAAATGTCCTCCCGGCCCCGACTGGCGACCGAGCAAAGCTCAGGAGCAACTGTCCTTTTCCGACGCTTGGTAGCGATACCGACGTTAGATGTTATTAGTTATAATCGCCCCGCGGGTGTTTGTTACGGAGTTTAAACGCGGACAGAAAAACGCCGCGCACGCGACACCCGCAGCTCTCTGTCGGTAATAATCGCGCTGTTGATTAACAGACAGGACAGACAAGCACTCACGCTGACCGAAATAAGAACAATAAATAGAAATAAACAGCCACCCACGTAAACAGGTAAAGCACACAAACACTCAAAACACTCCAAAAAAACAATCCCAAACAATCGCTGCAGCTCAACACCACTCTCTCGCAGCAATCCCAGCAATCCTCGCAGCAATCCCAGCAATCCCTGCGCCTCTAATAATGTCTAAAGGCTAATAAGGTCACAAAGTCACTCTAATCTTCCATCAGGAAATTGGCTCAATTAGTTCAGGACTAGGCTAAGTCCAAAACCGTTTCAATCCTTGACTGAGAAAGCATACTTCAGTTATTCTGGATTAAAAGACCTTTTTATTCTAGGACTAGGCTTAGTCTCTGTCTGGTAAACCGGCCCAACGAGTTTAATGCTTGCTGGACTAATTTGTTTCAGAGTCATTAGGAGTTATTGCAGTTCAGTTCAATTCAATTTTATTTATATAGCGCTTTTAACAACAGTCATTGTCACAAAGCACTTTACGTTTAACCGGCCAGAACCCCAGCAAGCAAGCCTGAGGCGACAGTGGCAAGGAAAAACTCCCTCTAGCAGGAAGAAACCTTGAGAAGAACCTAGACTCGGAAGGGGACCCCATCCTCCTCTGGGCGACCGGGGAGCATGAAAGGCGAGTCTAATGACTTGTCCACCCTGTCTGAAATCCTCAACCATAGTCCCCTTACCAAAAAAATCATCCGTAACCTGCCTGAATGACTACCGGCCAGTAGCACTCACCCCAGTCCTGATGAAGTGCTTTGAAAGACTGGTCCGGAGTCATATCATGTCCTTTATCCCTCCCACCTTTGATGCCTACAGAGCAAATAGGTCTACGGAGGATGCGGTAGCTGTTGCTCTTCATGCTACCCTGTCCCATCTGGAGCATCAGGGGAACTACGCACGTCTCCTCTTTATTGACTTTAGCTCTGCTTTTAACACCATCCTCCCCCACAGACTGGTGTGCAAACTGTCACACCTGGGACTCCCCTTCTCCACCTGTCTGTGGATTAAGGACTTCCTCACAGACCGTAAACAAAGGGTTAGGCTGGGCCCCCATATCTCCTCAGCAATCACTGTCAGCACTGGCTCCCCCCAGGGCTGCGTGCTGAGCCCCCTGCTCTTCACGTTGTACACACACGACTGTGCTCCCGCCCACAACAGCAACACCTTTGTCAAATTTGCAGATGACACCACTGTGGTGGGGCTCATCTCTGGGGGAGAGGAGTCTGCTTACAGGCACGAAGTGGCGCGGCTGACATCGTGGTGCACTGACAACAACCTGCTCCTGAACACAGCAAAGACCAAGGAAATTGTTGTGGATTTCAGGAAAAAGAAAACAGACACCAAACCACTTTACATCAGTGGGGACTGTGTGGAGAGGGTGTTGGACTTCCGCTTCCTGGGTGTTCGTATCACTGACGACCTGTCCTGGGGCGCAAACTCAACAGAACTGGCAAAGAAGGCCCAGCAGAGACTTTACTTTCTGAGAGTCCTCAGGAAAAACAACATCTCTCAAAAGCTGCTGGTGTCCTTCTATCGCTGTTCCATTGAGAGCATCCTGTGCTACTGCCTCTGCGCGTGGTTTTCCAGCTGTACACTAGCACAGAGAAAAACATTACAGAGGATCGTATGAACCGCCCAGCAGACCATCGGCTGTCATTTACCCACTCTAGAAGAACTGCACAACTCACGCTTCCTCAGCAGAGCGAAAAACATTTTAAAAGACCCCTCGCACCCTGCTCATGATCTGTTCCAACTGCTGCCATCAGGGCATTGAATATCAGTTAATTTTTTTTTTTTTTCTTCACCTCAATTCCACCTCATGTGCAATAAGGACTCGTGCAATATTGTCCCATGTAGAGTGAATGTTGTCTACACTGACATGTTGTTATTTATATAAATTCTTTATGTCCGACATGGGGATTGCACCTAATTACGTTGTACTTGTTACAATGACAATAAAGTTATTCTGATTCTGAAACTGCATTAACATTGACAATATCCCTCAAAATGTTATTTGAGTCCAGGTAATCTACCATTTTCTCTTTGATTATAGCCTCCATAACTTTACCAGTTATATAAGTTAGACTGATTGGCCTATATTTGACAAATTACTTCTATCCCCTTTTTTGAAAATGGGCGTTATGTTGGCATGCTTCCAATCAGAAAGTACCACACCTTCAGATAAGGATTTTTGAAACAGTAAAGTTAAGGGTCGGCAAATAATTTCCCTCATCTCTTTTAACACTATAGGTAAGATGCCATCAGGGCCCTGTGATTTATTTATTTTGAGCTTAGCTAGGCTTTGCAAAACATCAGCTTCAGTTATATATATATTAGTTATAGACGATGTTGGATTAGTAATAAGAACTGGTAAGTTACTAGTGTCCTCAACAGTGAATACCCGTGCAAAACTATCATTGAACTCATTTACTATGTCAATGTCGTTTTCAATTATAAGACCTTTGAAGAGCAAAGGGCAACTGTTGGAGTGCCAAGACAGTTCCCCTTGGTGGAAATGCCAAACCCCAGAGACGACGGGATGGTACAGGTGCAGAGGAAATGGGATCTAAGTGAACTGAAGGAGGTGGTCAACAGTCTGCCAGACCCAAACCAAGTGGGAGGGGCCCGTTTCTGGGATGAAGTCCTTGCATTGGATGGAATTTACCAACCCAGTGGAAGGGAATGGGAACAAGTTCTCCGGAGGAAGCTGAAAGGTGACTGGGCCGCAGTGAACGCTGATTTTGGAGGAAATGCCATGAACACTCGGGCTAATCCATTCACTGCAGACATGGCAGCACTGGGAACCAGAATTAAGGAAAAATATAAGAAGACTCCAGACTGGAACAAAATCCAAAAGGAAAAACAAGGATCTGGAGAAACCGTCTCCCAGTGGGAAGCACGTTTGGATGGGCTAATGAAAGACCACTCTGGGATCGACAATGACGAAGCAAGGAGGAACGCCATGAAGACGCTCTTTGTGGCGGGTCTCCGACCCAAAGTCCAGCAGATGGTGAAAACCACATGCCTGGGATGGAGTCAGGCGGAATGGGAAGAACTAAGACGTCACGCTATACATGCAGAAGAGGTAACCCAGGACCAGAAAGAGAGGCAGGCCTCGACTCTGCAACTGCCCCAGCTCCAGTTAGCCCAAGCCCAGCTCCGATACCACCGGGGTGGACCTAACAACAGAAGGGGCCGAACCCCGAGAGAAAGAGGCGGCTTTAGCAGTCGAGACCGGAGACAGTTCCACTGCACCCAACCCCGGGGTGATGACCAAGAGGGATGTTTCCTCTGTGGAAAACAAGATCATTGGAGAAAGGATTGTCCCCAGAATAATGGTCAACAGTGGCCGCCTCCACAGAGGGGAGGAAGAGGAGGAAGCCGTCAGGGGCCCCCACCCCAGTGGGGTACAGATGGCCCACAATGAAGAGGCGAGGGGACTTAGGGACCAGGAAACGGCCAGTTCCTGTCCCTCACAGAGACATCAAGGGAGGACCCCACGATAACCCTCGAGATTGACGATCATGCTGTTGTCTTCTTAGTGGACACAGGAGCTACCAAGTCCACAGTGAAAGACACAGACCTCCCTGGAGTCCCTAAGTCTGGAAATCATGTGACAGTTGTGGGGTCCTCTGGCCTACCCCACACCTTGTTAGAGACTGTTCCGTTATCCATTGCCACAAGGTCCGGTCCTGTCCATCACACCTTCCTGTTGAATAACCACTGTCCAGTTAACCTTTTGGGCAGAGACCTACTATGTAAACTGCAATGCAAAATTGATTTGGACGAGAGGGGAGTCCACCTGACCTCTCCCCCACTTGGATTGTATGTCTCCCAAGAAAGCAAGCCATGCTACGCCACATGGGTCCTCACTGATAACACCATTGGTCGAGACAAGGTGCCACACTCACTTGAACAACCCCCTATCCTCCATTGCACCGCTCTCTATAGTTCACACTGCGACCACGAGATAAGGGAATGGGTGATGTTCTTTCTGCAAGAACAGAAACCCCCTGAGACCATGTTAATGAAGTTTCTGTATGTAAGCGCGTCCATGGCCGGCATGTCTGTCCAGCTCAACCAAGACCAAAGTACATGGATCTTCGATCATAATATGCCCCATGTGTCACTGGGAAAAACTGACACCCACCAATGGAAAGACCTAGGCCCATGGATCAAAGACTGTGAAGACAGACAAGACTGGATTCCAGTCGAGGATGGCGGAAGTATTACTACTGATGGAACCATTCAAAGACATACCATCTCCCTCACAGTAGATGTCAGGAGAGAAGCGTTCCTCTCTGGAGAACATCGCCAGACCACGAACCAACCAGCCCCACTAACTGAACCTGAGTGGTTGTCTGAGATACCAGAAACCCTATGGGCAAGTGGCAAGAATGACTTTGGGAGAATCTGCACCGCGGCACCACTGCAAGTCCAGCCAAAGTCCAACCACAGACCAGTAAAAGCTCAGTACCCACTCTCACCTGAGGCAGAGAAGGGTATCACCATGGTGCACCAAGAACTGGTACAAAAGGGGGCTCTGAAGGAAATTCCCTACTCCCCCGTTAATTCTCCGATCCTGCCTGTGAAGAAGGCGGTTTGTACAGGACCTGAGGGGGGTGAATGACGCCATACATCCCCGTGCACCTATTGTTCCTAATCCAGTAACTATCCTATCATCCATACCACCTCAGGCTCAGTGGTTTTCTGTTATTGATCTAGCAAATGCATTTTTCTCTGTCCCTGTTCACCCAGACTCACAGTACTGGTTTGCGCACACCTTTAGAGGCAAGCGTTATACGTGGACAGTGGTGCCCCAGGGGTACACTGAGTCACCTAGCGTTTATGCTCAAGAATTAAAGCCCCCGGGCGGGAGCACACTAATTCAATATGTAGATGACCTGCTGTTGTGTTCCACCACTAGGCAGAGTTGTGAGCAAGATACCAAAGCGCTGTTGCTGTTTCTAGCCCAAAATGGCCATAAAGCCTCAAAGGCAAAACTGCAGTTAGTCAAACAGGAGGTTCAATATCTCGGACATAAGAACATAAGAACATAAGAACTATACAAACGAGAGGAGGCCATTCGGCCCATCGAGCTCGCTTGGGGAGAACTTAACTAATAGCTCAGAGTTGTTAAAATCTTATCTAGCTCTGATTTAAAGGAACCCAAGGATTCAGCTTGCACTACGTTATCAGGAAGACTATTCCATACTCTGACTACACGCTGTGTAAAGAAGTGCTTCCTTAAATCCAGTTTGAAATGTTCTCCCGCTAATTTCCACCTATGGCCACGAGTTCTTGTATTTGAACTAATGCTGAAGTAACTATTCGGTTGAACAGCATCCAAACCTGTTAGAATCTTATAGACCTGGATCATGTCCCCCCTCAGTCTCCTTTGCTTGAGGCTGAACAGATTTAGCTCAAATAACCTTTCCTCGTATGACATTCCTCTAAGACCAGGAATCATTCTTGTGGCCCTACGCTGCACCTTTTCTAAGGCCGCTATGTCCTTTTTAAGATATGGTGACCAAACCTGTACACAATATTCTAGGTGAGGTCTCACCAAGGAATTGTATAATCTTAGCATTACCTCCCTTGACTTAAACTCCACACACCTGGAGATGTACCCCAACATCCTATTGGCCTTTTTTATTGCTTCCCCACACTGGCGAGAATGAGACATGGAAGCATCAACATACACACCAAGGTCTTTCTCATAATCAGCTTTTCTCATAATCATAATTACACATGTCCTCAATCACCTAGGCAGACGGGTAGAAGGGATTCGCAAGCAGGGTTCCCGCTGCCGCTCGTCACTCTCGTCATTGACGAAAACGGAACCCATGGTGACGAAGAAAAACGGCATCAAATCGTCACTCTGGCGAATTCAATTTTCAAATGACGAATTTTGAATTTTTGAAAAGTCGTATTTCATTTTTTCCCAATTTTCAACCGTAGCACCCGTAGGGCCTAATCAAAACTGGCCCGGCGCCCCAGGGAC